>NC_033638.1:1693506-1699214 GCF_001540865.1 Ananas comosus
GTTTTGGGCCACCCACGAGGCCCGCGAGTCCACGTCTGCGACTCGGCGCGCATGCTCGCAGCAACCAGCAACCGGGACGTTTTTTTGGGCCGAATTATTCGCAAATCGCGTTTAATTCTCGAATAATTATTTTTACCCAAAAAAAGAAATTTTTCCGAATTTTTGGAAAAAATATGAAAACGGCCTTTTTATTCGGCTTTTCAAAAACTCGCGAATTATTCTCGAATAATTCACGAATTAACTAACTATGGATCCGACAGGATTTGGGCGAAAGGGAAAATGGGAGTAGCCGCCCTGCGGGTCGGAGCGGTAGGCTTTCAGAGCGGAGGCAAAAGGCGGACCCAAAACCCGCCCACTACAACAAATCAGAGCTGTGCCGACGCTTTTTTGGAAACGCTTTGTCAATGCGTCGGAAAGTCCAAATTTAATTCATAAATTAACGACGCTTAATTAAAGCGTCGACAAGGGCGCTGAAATAATTTGACGCGAAACATTTTTCACACGGCGTCAAAAGAGGAATAGAAAAATGCCCTAATTAAACCTCTTTCTCCCTTTTCCCTTTTCCTCTGAGACCTTTTCCCATTCACTTCCTTCACAGGCGAAGAAGAAGGCACATGCTTTCCCACCTCCGCTTCGCCGCAGCCTCTCCCACCTCTGCTACGATCTCTCCCGCCTCTGCCGCTGCTCCCACTCCTCCGCCTACCCCTGCCGCCGCTTCCTCCAGGGACCCAGCTTCTCGCCCGCGTCCACTCCAACCCTTCCTTCACCTCCGCCTCTGCCATCGATGAGGACAACGGCGCCGTTGCCCTCGACGCCCCCGACGTTGCTGCCAACATCTTGAAGGCCCTCGCCCTCGACCTCCTCGACCACCACCTTCCCACTCTCCGATCCTGTGACGCCGCCCTCTACCCCGTGCAAGCATGGCGACGCCTTCTTCAGGTGTGCCGGGGTCCATCTCGCCCTCAACTGCCGGAATCGCCTCCACGCCGACCTCACCAACCTCATCGACGCCGTGCACTGCAACCTCGACAACGCCAAGCCCTTCGCCCTCCTCGGCAAGTGCTACGAGCACAAGGGATACCCCGAGGCCGCAGAGGCTATCCGGATTCAAAGGCGGAGACACAAGCAGTTGAGTACATATTTTACTTTCCCTGTCGCTCTCCCTGTTTTTTGTTTTTATTCCATTTTGCATAGGGTTTGCAATAACTTAGACTCTACTCCTCTGCATAATTAGTCTTTCATTCACCAAAGATTACTTCTACCTATTGTATCGTATTAATTAATTAGTAACAAGTGAGGCTCTTGCTCTGCATAATATTAAATTGGATGACTAGTGATTGGAAGGTTTTAAACATTTCCATTGTGTAGACTTGTATAACTGCAGCTTTATGTAAAATTGCATAGTAATTGAGAGCTTATACTCTATATGCACATGAGAAAAAAGATCTAATTTTTTTTAGTTTGTAGTGTTTTAACATAGTGAGCTTTTTTGATCAAAAAATTTGCTTTGATGTATCCTATAAAATATATTCGCCACCTAAGAAATATTCTTGGTTTGTACTTTTACTAAAACAATATATCTTAGCATCTCTTTTATTTAGTATTTTTCTAAAAATCGTAGATTGCCCTTAAGTTTTTGTCTAATATATGAAGCTAGTCATACACTTAGTGTTTAGTTCTTTATAATTAAGCTCTATTATGTCAATCTACTAATTTACAAGTAGTATTAGACTGCTGAATAATAGTTTTAAAATTTTTAGGAATACAATCATTCCTAATCAACACTATTAGCATTGTTATTGGCTCAACAAGCTCATTGGTAATAGTTAGTCAAAGTGAAATTTTTGGATAAGAAGCTTCTGAAATTTTACAGTACGGAGAGCAACATCTTCTTGGTATGGTAAAACTTATTATTTTGCATATTTTTCTGCATTTTTCTTCAATTCTACAATGTTGTTTCCCTCTTTATTAACATAGGAAGTCATAACATTTCTTATTTTTAATTTGCAAATAAACTATGATCTTTCTTTCTTATCAATTCTTTTCTTGTATTAATTGGTTATAGATGAAGTCCTTTCATAATTGTGATAATTATCATTTATGATTATGGTTTCTAACTGATTTGTTATTTTTAAATTAATTTGCATGTTTTTGGAAGTAAGTGTGTTAATTAAAATGCTATGTGTTTGAATAGTAAGCAGTATTAGTGTCTATTCTATCTAAATAGTCTATTATTTATGGTTTTTGAGTTGGGGCTCAATTTCATAATGCTAATTGTTTCTTTCTACCCTAATCTTTATAGTTAAGGCTGAAGTTTTTGTTCCTTATTTTATCTCTTTTAACATATGAGTCATAATCATACAGATTGTGATATAATGGACAAAAGTTGGATAAAGAAGCCAAGAAATGATATTGCATACATTGATGGTGTTAAAACTTTTATTAAATTTGCTATGGAGAAATCATCCATAAATGGCAAGATTCTATGCCCATGTCGAAAGTGTTACAACAATTCTTCTTTTATACCAGAAGTTGTTGAAGAACATTTAGTGTGGAATGGTTTTTTATTAGGTTACAATGTTTGGGTATTTCATGGAGAGTCAATTGTCACATCCCCAAATGAAATCGAATGCACTTCATTTGCTCCAAGATCTAGTAATGCACAAGAAAGTAGTTCAAGACAAGATGGTCTAGAGGGATTGCTGCAAGATGTTTTTGGAATTATGGGCACTAATTTGAATAATGAACAAGTAATGAATGAGATTATTTCTAATAGTTTAGAAGAATGTAATGACGAGGCGTATGCTACTGGATTTCTCGGCGAGCAAAATTTTAATGAACGGTCGATACATTCATCACCTAAGGAAACAATCCGATATAGTAACTTGGTGAAAGATTGTGATAAAGAACTATATCCAGGTTGTAAAAACTTTTCCAAGATATCGTTCATTCTTCACTTATTCCACCTCAAATGCTTAAACGGGTGGTCCGAAAAATCCTTTACAATGTTGCTCCAATTATTAAAAAATTCATTTCCTGAAGGCAACTCTTTGCCATCATCTTATTATGAAGCTAAAAAGCTGATAAAAGAATTGGGTCTTGGATATGAGAAGATTCACATTTGCCCTAATGATTGTATGTTATATTGGGGTGAGACGACTAATCAAGAGTAATGTAATGTGTGTGGATCTTCACGGTGGACAATGAATAAAGATGATAATGGTTGTTCTGATGATTTGCAAAGGAAGAAAAAGCCGGTCAAGATATTACGCTATTTTCCTTTGATACCAAGATTAAAAAGAATTTATATGTCATCTAAAATTGCTTCGTTAATGAGATGGCATGATGAAGGTCGCATTAAAGATGGAATCTTGAGACACCCAGCAGATGGCCTTGCATGGAAATCGTTTGATGATCATTATCCTGATTTTTCTTCTGATCCTCGTAGTGTTAGACTTGGTCTTGCTAGTGACGGATTCAATCCTTTTCGAACAATGAGTACTACTTATAGCACTTGGCCGGTGATATTGATTCCTTATAATTTACCTCCGTGGTTATGCATGAAACAATCGTCATTCATTTTATCAATGGTCATTCCCGGTGAAAAAGGTCCAGGTAATGATATTGATATTTATTTGCAACCTTTAATAGCGGAGTTAAAACAACTTTGGGATGGTGTTGATGCTTTTGATGCTTCTACTAAGCAAAACTTTGTCATGAAAGGGGCTCTTATGTGGACTATTAATGATTTTCCTGCCTATGCTAATTTATCTAGTTGGAGCACAAAGGGACGTGTTGCTTGCCCTTGTTGTGGGGTTTCAACCGATTCACGTTGGTTGAAGCATAGTAAGAAATTCTGTTATATGGGCCATCGTCGATGGTTGGAACCAAATCATCCTTTTCGATATCAACAAAATCAATTTGATGGCACTATAGAGTTGCGTTCCGCTCCAATATCACCATCTGGAATTGATGTCCTAAGGCAACTACAGGGCATAACTTATAAATATGGCAAAGGCTCGAAATCTTCTAAAAAAAGGATGAGAGAGGAAGTTGATAGTTCTGCAAATCAAGTAGTGGATGAAGTTGGCACTACAAATCAAGTAAGAGTGTTTGAAGATACCGATGAGTTCATTGGAGATGGCCATGATTTTCATGAAGTTGGGATTGATAGTGATACATTAGATACATCAACACAATGTATAGTGAAAAATTTGTGGAAGAAAAAAAGCATCTTTTTTGAACTGCCATATTGGAAGTACAATCTTCTTCGACATAATTTAGATGTTATGCATATACAGAAGAATGTTTGCGATAACTTTATTGGAACCTTTTTGAATATGCATGGTAGGACTAAAGACAATTTGAATGCACGGTTGGACCTAATAGATATGGGCATACGACACGATCTACATCCCAAGTTGCAATCGAACAACAAAACTTACATACCTCATGCAATCTACACTATGTCTACACAAGACAAAGTAAACTTTCTGACGGTTTTAAAAAATATTAAAGTTCCAGATGGATATGCATCGAATATCGCAAGATGCGTGAATCTAAAAGAACGAACACTTTCAAACCTCAAGAGTCATGATGGGCATATTTTACTGCAGGATATTCTTCCATTAGCTTTGAGAGCATCTATGCCAAAACAGATTATCACAATTGTTTCGGAACTATCATTATTTTTTAAATCAATATGTTTCAAATCTCTTGATCCAAAAGCTCTTGATCAGTTGGACTCAAGTGTTGCATTAACACTATGCCACATAGAGAAAATATTTCCTCCCAGTTTTTTCACTGTCATGGTTTACCTCATTATTCACTTAGCATCGGAGGCCAAGTTAGGTGGTCCTGTACATTACAGATGGATGTATCCCATTGAAAGGTGAGAGATTTAAATCTAAGTAATCTATGTATCATTAATTTTTCTATTTGATCAATCTATTACTAGAATAAGCAAATTAACAACATATTATTTTATAAAATTTTATTCTGTTAGGTACTTGGTACGGTTAAAATCTTACGTACGCAACAGAGCTAAACCAGAGGGCTCGATTGCTGAAGGATACATTGCGGAAGAATGTTTAACATTTTGTTCAAGATATTTGGAAGGCGTGGAAACAATATTCAATCGACCAGAAAGAAACTATGATGATATAGATAATGCGGAAGCTTACATGTTCTTATCTTGTGGGCGCGTAATAGGAAATTTCGAAAGTATTGTGCTTGACGAAATCTCATTAGTGCAAGCACATCGCTATGTACTACTTCATTATGACAAAATTACTTCATATCGTAGGTGAATACTATTTTACTAGTTTTATCCATAATATTTATTTTTTTATTTTACAAATGTCACGCCCCGGGGCCGATTTTAAAAGCCTTTTGAAAATAGAGTTGCGGAAAGCGTGCCATTTTTTTTTTTTTTTTTCAACCTGGCCCACGTGACGTACAGACCCGCCACAAATACAAAGTTCCTCTGTCCACTCGGGCAGAGTCTCCTTTGTATTTGCACGGCGTACCAACGGATACAACAGGATCTCAACCACAACCTACATTTACCAATCAACAACCAAGGCATGATATGCATTTCCATACAGCTAACAATCCTTAGAATGATGCATGCCTCTAAGCACTCCTTAGGCGCTGGATGATGCAATGCACAATACAACAAACATCCTATTTAAAAGTGCTCCCCACAC